>NW_027646344.1:0-20507 GCF_951394435.1 Stenella coeruleoalba | reverse complement strand
CCAGATTTTATCCCAAGTTAATTTATAAATCTGCTCACCACCATTCTCTATTTTAGGGCTATATTTTTTATTATACAACTGAGAAATTTTATTCATTATAAAATTTCATGTATCTAAATATTGCTATACTACTGACATGGCTAAAAAAATGCATGGTTTATATTAACATTCCAAACACATCTGAAACTATTATCAGTGATGTGCTGAGTTTTCTAGATGTCTGTAAAATCAAATTAGCCCTTCAAAGTGTCCTAGAAAGCTCTTTTCTTTTCTGAATACAATTGTATTCATATTCTCCAAGTAGCCAGTCTGAATATGTGGGATATAGTTGCCGTTAAACCTTCCTGTGTGAAATGTAAATACTAAAGCACCTAATAGAGACCTATCTCAGCTTAATAAATGAAATTATTTATAACATCTTTGGAATAGAATTATGTGAGCTACAATTAACCATCTGGCCATTTTGTTTCCTGCAGACTAGTTGCAATGGTGTAATAAAATATTTTATTTCTTGTTAAACAGATATGATAAACTTGTCTTTATAGAGCAATAGCATTTTTTCTGACTTTCAGAATAAGGCAGTCCATTTGCAGCAGCTTGATATAAAGGTAGACAAATCATTATTAATATTAATAAAACACTATCACATACACTAAAAGCATGATTCAACAATGGCTAAGAATTTCAAAAGATAAAGCACACTCCAAGGAATGTCCGTCTGTGTCATTACTATATTGAATAAATATTGTTTGAAGAAATTGGAGAGTTAAACTTACTGAGCAGGCCAGATAATTAAATAATTACACATTTGGATTGAAAAATAGATGTAGTTCATTAAAATAGAGACTCTAACTCTACTTCTGTAGCTAAGCTTCTGTTCAGATGCCAAGTTTGTACTTTAATTAGAACAAAAAAGACCTACGTTAACTTCAATACAACATAATAATTCATAATAATGATTGTATATTAATCTCTTGAGCTTGCTGGAATAAAGCACATGACATATGGCATGGTACAGGCACCTGTGTGGTCCTTTTGGGACTGAGGTGGTACATATTAATTAGCAACTGGAAAATAAAATCTGCTTCCTTCTGAGAAAAGCTACCTCAGTGCGTATTGGTTTAAGGAATTAGAAGGAATACTGTTAGACTCTGTCTACACTCCTTAAATCTTTGTCTAGATGTAGGCCCTGGATTAACTGCAATTAACTGAGTTAATTCTTGACAGATCCTGCTTAAGGAGTTAGAGTAGACATACTTTTCTTTGGCCTCGATGATTGTATTTTGGCTAAAAACATCAAAATTACCATTTTGGTTATAGAAAACTATATAACTATATAATTCAAACACAAGCTAACCAGAACATATTAAAATTTGAAAGCAGCTTTCTCTTGAATGCTACCTGAAAGTGCCTCAATTTAATCCTTTGCTTTGTAAATTCAGATACAATCTGAGTATGAAACTATAAATGTCTTTAAGAAATACGTCATCTCACAGTCAGCAAGCTCTCAAGATTCTTGGTGGTCCCAGGAATGCTAAAGGCACTTCAGTGTACATCTTTGAAGGGTAATGGAATGTTATTATGGAAATAAAACTCTGGCTGATTAACAGATAAATGTATATTGAGAAGACTAGGTCTTAAAATTACTTTCTCGGGATTAAAAAGAAAAAAAAATCCTAATCCCATTGCTAGAGTATATTTAGAAAGGGAAGACAGAAAATTCAGTGGACATTGTGGTGATCAAAATTGGTGACATTTAAAAACTTTCTTTTGCAACTCCACTTTAAATTTACATCACTTGAAATTCTAAATTGCATATAATAACACACTTAGCTTAAAAATATTTATACTTAATGGGGTGCTTAAAACTGAGAACTTTCTGAATAGCAATTCTAATGAGGCTTTTTTAAACTACCAATTTAAACTCATGCAAGAAATACAGATTCACTAGTGCACCTAGGTAGAATATTTCTTTGCTCAAATGTCACACTATTTTTTTCTCCTGGGTTGCATCCATGCTCCTGTGATTGAACCATTAGGTTGCGGATCTATCTTTTGGAATATATAGACCCATTTCCCTTCCACTCAACACATGGATTAGCAGTTTAAAATGTAATTCCTTTCTATTGAAGGAACGTGTAATTAAGGCACATTTAAATAGCCCTTTAAACCAATGAGATGACAATGTGCTACCCACAGAGAAAGCTTAATTTTTGGAGTAATTACATATAACACAGAATATCTCATGAGAACATTTTTGGCTAGGTCTACTAATTACAAAAATAGTTTTTCATTTGAGGCAAAGATGCCGATTCATCATTGGACAGATGGTAACGGATCATCATTTTATTTTTGTAACACCTATCTTTGCAAGGGGGAAAGCTACTATATATGGAATATTTATGTAATTTAAGAAGTCAATTAGTTATTCTGTGTTTTAAGAGGATATAAAACTGTGGTTGTAAATCCCAGAACCTGGTCTTTTTTTTTTTCCCCCAGTGAAATTATATGGACATTTTGCGGAGGAAATTATGAGATGTAGCTTGTGGTCTGTTATAATTTTTCATCTAGTTGTCATGGTATTCTACAATGGTGCACTTATATTTAATGCTCTTATAGATCTAAGTTACCTACATATGTCCACCATTGTTGGGGTGGGCTACCATAATGAGGAATGACGGCATAGGTTTCTTCAAACTCCTCCATTAAACCAGTGAAATGGCAGATGACATAGTCTGATCAGTGGTGCAGAAATACATTAAAAATTTCAATCATATCACTTTCTATAATCAAAAGTTTCTTAACTTTTTGCAGCACACAGCGTGAAGAACACAGGTCTGGACCCAGTCTTTATAGCTGTGGAACTTTGGGCAAGCCACTCCACCAAGTTTCCTCATTTTTTTAAATGAGTTGTCGTGAGGATTCATTAGAAAAAACAAATAGGTTAAATCTCGAACAGTTCCTGACCTGTAGTAGGCACAGACTTTAGCTGTGCCTGCGTCTTTTTTGAGAGATACAATGGTTACTCTCTCTCCCTCTTTTTAAAATGGTGCCATTCACAGCAAAGCCGTAGGCGTCTCTTATTATTGTGACTTTTCAGTTTCTTTAGTACATCAACAAGTGATGTTTTCTCAGGACCCAGGATTAATGTAGATGAGAAATCCTTAAACTTCAGTATGCATAAGGATGGTTTGGGAAATTTTGCTTGAAGACAAAGATTCCTAGGCTTTCTTCCCCCAAATCAGAAATACTGATTTAAACTGCTGATTTAATATAGGGCTAAAATGTCCTCTCATAAGAGCATTTTACTTAATACCCTCCTTCCTGACTGCTGGTGTCATGCAGAGACTCTCCACCTCCCCACAAGTACCCAGGCTTTGTGCCTTTTGCGTGGATTCCCTGGGACAGTTTCGTTTGTTAGGTATAGTCAGAGAATGAACTAGTTCTTCATTTAAAAAGCAGTGATTCCAGCCCATACATCATCTGATAGAATGGCTGGTTATATAGAGTGTACTGGAAAAGAACATTTATAACCCCGTTATATACTGCATGAGAAAGCAGAAAAGCTTAAATTCTAGCAGCACTTCTGCTAGTAACTGAATATGTGACTCTACCCCAGTTCCTTAATCACTTTGTATTCAGTTAGTGTATCTGATGGGAACGCTGATGCTTTCCCGACTGAAGGTAACATTCTAGGGCTTAGATCAGAATGTCTCAGGCTTCCTTTTACTCTGGAATCTATACTTTTTCACAAAGGGTTGCATCCCACGTGTGCCCTGCCTGAACCCAAATTGCAGTGGTGCACATCTGCCACATTTTCTTGGGAGAATAATCATTTATGATTCATTATGTCCTGGTACAATACTACGTATGAAGGATTGTGGGAAGTACCAGGCACCCAGATATCTCAACAACAATTTAAACCTACTACCAATTCACTGCAAACACTTGTTATTTTAATGTGCAAAGGATTTTATTTACTTGGATCTATTAGGGAAAAATTTAAATGATATAAATTTAAAGGAACCCTGAGGTAATCAGACTATAGCAGTAATGTTCTTAGTTAAGAGGTTTGTTGCAGTCAAAGATGTAGAGCAGCATTTATATAATTGATGGACATCTGTTTTAATTATAATTTAGTTTCTTCATATCATCTCTTAAATAGACTAATAAAAATGTTAGTCCAGAGTTAACTTCAGTCTTCAAGTAGCGAATACCATATAATGTAGAAGTAAAAAATACAGAATATTGAGATTTTGATCTGTGCAGTGTGGTTTAGCTAAGTACACAGTCTTTAAACAAAAATATACAAACACAAGTGTTTTGTGCTCTCAATGCTATTAGAAACTAAGGGAGTGAATTTACTTAGGATTTTGTTGTAAAATGATAAACTACCTAACTGATAATTATTTGTCTTTCTTTGTTTCAAATTCAGCTCCAAAGGAAGAACTAGAATGAATACATTGAACCTTGATTCACTATTTCTGATCCTTTGGTATAAGGGATTCTATTATTTGACCTGACATGCAACTATATGTGTATTTCTCCCACCTCTTTTCTGCTGTTTTCTGTGTAGCAAGAGAGGGCACTGACATTGAGGCTTGTGGGATCTTGGTTCTTTAGCCCTTTCCTATACACACTCCTCAACATGGCAGATACTTTCAGACACACAAGTGCATTGTTTACGAAATATATATTATAAGGTAGTTTCATTTCTTATGTAAAACATGTGCACACAGGCAATTCAGATGAAAATGGATTTCTGCTTGAATTATCTAGCTAATTGCCTCAATTCTCTTCTTTGCCTTGAGCGTATAAGCATTACTTATGGTAGGAACAGCTGACCTTTATAAATCAATCAATGCTGATTAATTCTCTCCTTTCAACTTCAGTTTCCCTTTAAACTAAGATTAGGTTTATGTTCATCCATTAAAGAGTGAAGACTTAGACCTATAGACACTGTCTATGAAGTTGCTCTGGAGGCGTATGATGGGGACGTGTGTTCCAATGTTGTGTTAGAGAAAAATAATCCACATGAAATATTCTGAGGATATGTTTCCTAAGGGGAATTGCTTTGTCAAATACCAAATCAATTTCTAAAGGTAAGCTCAAAGTTTAAACACCTAATGGAATTCTGTGGTTTCGGGGAATAGTGGGTACTAAGGCCATTCAATGACAATGTCAGTATGAAAAGCTTCATTTTCAACATGAGAAAAGAACTGAAGTATAGTAACACTGTATTTTCTGCCTAAAAGTAGAAGCATGAATATTTTCTACGTTGTCATCTTAGTCACATGTGGATAAAGAAGGGAAAAAACATCAAAAGATTTTTTGTAGAATTAAGGAGCTTTTCGTTGATCAAAATAACTATTTCTTTCATAAGGAGTCCTTTTTGTTAGTGGCAGAAATAGCAATTTGATGCTTTTTAAGATATTGTGGGTTTTCAAAGAGAAACTTTGCTACTTTCCTGTGGAAATTATATGGTATTCTGTGAAAACTGCCTTACAGCAAGGAGTTTCAGAAAAGTACATGAAGGAAGAGCAATGTGAGATGCTTTCATTTTAGAGTAGCTCTATTTCAGTGCTTCCAACAGAAACAGCACAGGAAGAAATAAATATTTTCTCCCTCACAAGACATACATCACTCCCGAAATCAACTGAGACATATTAGGGATTTCAAAGCTAGTCACCTTATAAGTTGTTAGGAAAAAAATTTACATTTATATTGCTCTGTGCAGCTACCTTGAGATTTTCCCCTGGAATGTTTATGGCTCTTTTTTTTTCATTAATACTTAAAAAAATACAATTTCATAACCAGTGTATTACTACATCTAGTTGTGTTACTAACAGGCACTTCACTTCATAAAATAGTCACATTCAAAGTGGTTTTGGTCAACCAATCACTCAGTCAGAATACTCGTTCTTCATATTGAATACTTGATAGTGAAAGTTAATCTGAAACCATATCAACTCTTCATTTCTATTACAGAAACTAGGTCACTAAAGCTCTAACATAGGGAATCATTTCTGTTTCTACGTGTTTTATCCATAGGAGCGAAGATTGTCCAGAACTTCTTGGAAAATTCCCCCCCAAATATTTTATATATATCTATATATCTATAGATATATCTATATCTATAGATATATAGATATATATAGATATAGATACAGCAGATTTCTTTTTAATAGATAAATCTTAAGTATTATTTCAATAACTTGCTTTTACATAATCAGAAATCTAGATATAAGAAAAAATATTAAATGTGCAAAATGCTCTTTTTACACATACATTAAAAAATACAAAGGAAGGATAGCTTTATACTTATATCAAAAGCCATTGGAGGGAAAAAGTCTTCAATGTCAGAAAATCTAGTCAGATTAGAGCTTTCACTTGAGGAATTGTAAACAAACGTTTTCAAATGCTGAGAGTTTTCTCAGTTCTTTCCAGCTAAGACACTCTCAAACACATCAAGTCCTGCTTTGAAGTAAACCTGAGCTGCATTAATGCTGTTCAATACTTCTGACAGGGCTTCTTGAAGGGTCTCATTTGATGCAAGTGACTTGCAGTGTTCCCAAGCCTCCAGGAGTATTGAAAACTGGCTTGTCTTCCCATCAAGGTGGTACAGGATATTTCTGAAAAGAAATACAGAATGAGTAAATGTTTTATGCACCATGCTATTTTCATATCAAACATTGTAAAAAATATTTCCAAGAAACTTATGTTTTTAAGAAATTAAGAAATTATAAGAATACAATATTATCATTTTGGGACCTCTGTTGAATTAATGGATCTAGACATTGATCATCAAAAGTTCCCTCTAGTGATGAGAGAGGATCAGACAGTATGTACCTCCTGATGGAAGTACACAGTACTACCTATGAAATCAATTATTTTTGCTAAAAAATTGATCTAAATCTGATGAAGCTTCTAAATCTAATTGCTAATAATACAAGGGACAGAAAAATATAAAAATGATACCACAGTCTGTCATCAGCAAAATACTGTGAAAATCCTGTAGGACAAATGACCCAGTTTATTCAATGAATAAATTGTAATAAATAGGTGAAGGAGGAACCACTCGACCAGGGCTTTTCAACCTTGTGTTGTTGACATTTGTGGGGTGGTGGGGTGGGTAATTCTTTATTGTGGCAGCTTTCCTGTGCATTGTGGGATGTTTAGCAGTATCCCTGACCTCCACCCACTAGGTACTAGCAGCACCCCTCCTTTAGTTGTCTCAGTTAGTTTGGGCTGCTATAACAGAATCCCGGAGACTGGGCAGCTTAAACAATAATCCAATGGTTGGATTGTTGATGAGAGGCCTTTTCCTAGTTATATCCTCACATGGCCTTGTGCATGAGCACAGAGAGATCCCGTGTCTTCTTTTAATAAGGACATTAGTCCCATCATGAGGGCCCCACCTGTATATGACCTAATCTAACCTGGATTACTTCCCAAAGGCCCATCTTCGAATGCCATCACATTGAGGGTAGGATTTTAACACACATATTTTGGGAGGACCCAAACATTCAGTCCACAGCTGTTGTAAAAACTAAAAATGTCTCCAGACTGCCAAAACTGTCTCTTATAGGGCAAAATTGCCCCCAGTTAAGAACTGCTGCTTTAGACTAAAAGAAATGTCAACCCATCCAGTATAGACTTTACTAGGTCTTTATTCAAACAAACAATTTTTAAAAATGAGTAGTACAAAATTGAATACTAATTAAGGATTTGTTAATATTAAGAAATTGTTACTATTTTAGGTGTGATAATGGTATCATCAGTATGTTTTCAAAGTGTCCTTATCTTCTAGAAATATACAGTAATATTTACAAATGAAAAGTTATTACGTCTGGGATTTGCTTCACAATATTTGGAAGGAAAAAGGAGAGTGGAGCTATGGACATCACAGGTAGAACAAGACTGACCATTAGTTAATAATTGTTGAAATGGGGTAATGGATTCATTATACTATTCTCTCTCCCTTTGTATATGTTTGACATTTAGAATTCTTCTCAAGTATAGTGTGTGTAATAAGACGGTGACTTGAAATTTATCCAAATATCTGAGAAAGAGGAATTTGGCCGTGGGCAAGTCTAAAGAGCTTCCTTTTATTCATTGATAGATAGAAAGAATACATTTTGGTAGAAAGCTATGGATTATTGCATCATTTGACTTATTTCCAACCCAAACCACCTGAAATAGCTGAAATTTCATGGTCTAATAAGAGAGGCAGATATATAAATGATTAAAATAATTGTCTAATTGTCATATTAGAAATGTAAGGTCCAGTGATAACGGAAGAAGGATTGCTGCTGGAAACATTTATCATGGAGAATATTACAATTTCATCTTGAAGGATGATGGGAATTACCAGTTACAAGGGTATAAGAAAGGAAACAAGCTAGAAAGTGGAGACAGCACCCTATGCAGGAGGAATAGCATATGCAAAGGTATGGATTTATAAAACAGCTTGCTCTTCTTAGTGGATCAATGCCAGTGTTTCTGTATGGCCAGAGTGCAAGGCCACAGTGGGCAGCTGTAGGAGAAGAGCTGGCAGAGCAAGCCATGGCCACGTCCTACCGGGCCTTCTGTACCAAGCTAAGGAGGTTACACTTTTTCTTATGGGCGGTAGGAAACCAATGAAAGTTTTTAAGCAAGAAAGAAAGATTATTAGATTTTATTTTGGAATAGTTACTTTGGTTGTAATATAAAGCCTAGAGAAGGACTTAGTCCAGATGAAAATTGACAAAGATGTCAGTTACACAATGATAGTTGTTTGAAAGGGCCACAGTGCAAGGTTTAGTTAATTTTCACTTACCCTAGCACTGACCTCAGTTTTATAGAGTTCTGGACCATTGTTTCCTAGCTCATCCAGGCTTCACTACTTCAGCCTCTCCTGAACTTCCCACTCTGTACTCTGATGGTGGTGAATGGACACTGAAATCTACCTAATCACCCATGACAGAACTCTGCAAGTCATTTCTTTCCCTTAAATATCCAACTGGTTTCTGAAGATACTCACTTGTCCATCTTTTCAGCATCTTTTCTCCTCTGTTGTGGGACCCTGATCCCTGTATTTTCAAGGATATATTATAATATCATTGCTTTACATATCAGCGTTGAGAAATATGTTCCTTCTTTATCAGGTCTAATTCAGTGTTGTGAATATAGGAGGTCTTCAATCATGGTGATTTGACTGACTTACATTTTTATCAGGCTTTGTTCAGTGATGGAAATTTCGTAGACCCTCTAATGTCAGTGTAAACTACATCAATTCAGGTTATTTTGCCTTTTAAGCATTAACTCACTTCAAAAGAATAGATTTTGTGTCTTTGGAGAAAAATTTCAGTTGATAATAGTACATGGTGGGTGGCAGTGGAGCAGAAGATGCTTGAACTCAGAGGTTATTTCAGTGATTTTTTTTTTCAAAACCTATTATTTGAAATGGGAACTATCCCTAATAATCCAATATCCTTAATCTTTGTACTTATGAATATACTTGGCATTTTATGAATTAGAGCAGTGCAAGAAGGATATTCTTTATATTCCAAATATCCTTGAATTCAGGTATAAACTTTGTATTAAGAAACACATATCCCCTGGATATAGGAGGGAGAAAAACATCTTCCAGATGAAGAGGCAAGTGGGTCATGAGAATGATCTGGCTGTGAGCTGTACTCTGAGAAGAATGTGGCTCTACTTTTACAAGGAGAGTACTCCTTGAAATAGAGATTTCCCTTTTGATATTTCCACAGCCTTCATACAATTAAAGAGCTTTTCAGAAGTAGCCACTGTGCCATGTTAAAATAAGCAATTATATATGTATCTACATAGACATATGTACATGTGTTTTATGTGTAAAAATTTTTATTATATCAAAATGACAAACAAAATAGAATTAGCAAAACACCTAATGAAAGTTTCCCTAAATATAAGTTTTATTAGTTTTATATTTATTATTAAATTGGGGAGGGGGTGGTAAAAGAAACCAACTAATAGAGAGGAAGCTTGATATAGCCATGGAACTTTCCCAGATGAAGATGAAACTGCCTCAGATGGTCACATGTATTCTCCTACATGACAGAGCTGTACAAAAGTTACTTTTTCCTGTTAACATAATCCTTAATTGCCATAAAAAAAGGGGTGGGTTTTTACTGTCAGGATACCTATCAAACATATTTAAATTCCTGGTAAATGATTTAAATAGGTAGGTAGATAGATAAAAACTGGTTTAGTATTTTGAGGATAAAAGTAGTTTAAAGTATATTTTAATTACTTAATCATTTAAAATAGTATTCCTTTGTAGGCAAGTTATACTGCTTTACCATTAAGAATAAGCAAATTAGTATAATAAAAATATTTAATCATCTCTCATAATATTCATAGTTTTGAATTCTCTTCCTCTAATTCTCAGTTTCATTATAAATCATTTAATGGCAAATATATTTCCAGAATTTAAGAGTGCAAAAATATTTTCAAAAGCTGTATGAAACACTTCTGTTTCTTGAGGGCATACTGCTCAGCATGCTGGCAAACAAAGATATTACAATCATTTTTATCCAGAACTGCCCCTTCAATGTGTTGTACCAGTGCAATTAATACATTATGAGAAGTAAGTTTAATGATGTGGGGGGCTGGCATAGTGACCTTTTGACATATTCAAAACCCACTGGCATGAAATACATTCCTATATACACATTCTATGTTTATCAAATGTTAAATGTTATTAATATTCAATTTAATGATAAGATATTAATAAAACATGCTCATAAAGGTTACAGTATTAATCCCTCCATGACAGTTCATTTAAGCATGAGCACAATCTCTAATATATTTACATAAAACTTCAGCCATAACTAGTATAAAATTTCTAGAAGAGAGATCATGTGGAAGCATAAAAATACATCCTAAAAATAATGTTTGGGTCTAAAGCACAAGACATGCAATTACTGTGTTGTTTTTTTTTTTTAACGCGAAAGCAATACATATATTTCTTAAAGACCAGTGCAGTGGAGTCTGCAATGTGCCGACATTTGCTTTTTCTAACTAGTAAGCAACACAGTAATACTTTTATAATGACTGTAAACAAGCCATGTGCATAGAAATAGATTCTGTTTTGGTTTGTGAAATTCTACAAGAAGCTAAACACATTTTCCATATGCTACATGATTCAAGGAGTAGGCTGCGGCAAGCTATTATGTAAGACAAACACTCATATCCATTTCTACCCAAATTGGATACAAATCAGCTTAAAATTACAGATACTTAGATTCTGGCTGAAGATCAGTGACTAGGATTCTTTCATCACAGTTTAAGAGAGAACCTTAATTTGGGGTAGTTGCTGATACAACTTAAGTCAGTTGATCTTTATTATGGTAGAATTTTTTCACCTTGATAAATTGCTTTACCTTAAAAACAAATTGAAGATAACAAAAATATCTTCTTTAAATTTTCATGAGAAGGATAATTTCTCCTGCCCATTTTCAGAAGTAGCTCATCTTTTACTATTTCTCCTTTGTGTACTAAAAACCATTTAGCTTGCTACATACAAAAAATAAATTGCTGTATTTGGAGACCTTTCCCAAAAGAGTATCATCATATTATTTTATATTTGCTATTTGAATGGAAGACAAAACCCATAAAACTCAGCCATGTTGTTACATTTTGTCACATATGTTTCCATATACTTCTTAGTTCTGAAAACTTTCTTATGCATTCAGTCATTAACCCTAAAGTACCCCAGGATCATCCCTGGGGAGCAAAACTACTGTAAATAGTAGAAACATCAGCTCTTTGCTTTGGGAACTCTAAAAGAAGATGCATTCGCCCATGGCTCTCAGCCATGGGTATCAGAGGGTCAAAAGGGTTCCCCAGGTACCTGACTCAAAGAAGGTGTACATTTGGTTGTACCAGTCAAACACTAATTTTATCTAATTTAAGAAAAAACATTCATTTATTGAAAGTGTGTATATATGTAAATATATGACTACGTGTACATGCAATAGTTTACAGAAGTGATGAAAAACATTGAGAAGAAGGCAGTAACCAAGGGAAGCTGAGTATCATAGAGTACTGCCAAGATTCTGCTTAGCAACATGTTTAGGACATTGATGTTTCAGACACTCCCACTGCCACCACTTCATTGAGAATACTTCTCCACCACGGCAGCATTGCTGTCTCTTAACACTTGCTGTCATTGCCAGAATGTTAATCCACAACTAGCATGAATAATCCTGAACTGCCCCTACATCTTTGCCTCACTTCTCTCAGATATAAAGTCCTAGGAGAGCTCATCCAATTGACTGAACTTAGGTCATGTGCCTGTACCCCAGGAACAAAATACCTAGATCCATTCACCTTCTGTGGGGGAGATAAGCCCTGCTTTCCACCAAGCTCACAGGGAATTACCCTCACATAGGAAAGAAATTTTGATACCAGGAAGATTTTTTTTTTAATTAAAAAAAATTAAAACTGCAACTCAATAAATATCTACTACACTAGTGACAGGAAGGAAGAGTGTATTTCAACAGGGTTCTCTTGGAATTACCCTGGAAATTGCTGTTCTACTGTATGGCAGTTTTTCCCCTTATGTTAAATGTTAGCAACTACTCTATAATATGGCAGCAGTGTTTATCAAATTGAATGTGTATAAGAATAAGCTGAGACATTTAAAAAAATTCTCAAGGGATTCAGATGCAACAGGTCTGGGATACCTTATAGGAGTATATGTTTTTTTCCCTGCTGCATTACTTAAACCTACTGGGTGACACCCATGCATACTCAGCAGTTCCCTCTGGTGAGTTTTACATTTGCCAAGAGGTCTTGGTTTGGTCCCAAATTAGCTTCTTCCAGCCACATGTTATTATATACAAACTTACATGATTTAAATGACATATTAAGTGTGAAAGAAAGTTACTCCTGTGAAAACGAACCTGAACGCTTTGGAAAGACTCACAGAGATGAATTGACAAAATGAGAGTGTTGTTGAATTATGTGGAGAGATAACTGAAAAGATTATTAGCAAGGGGAGGGGAGGACTACAGTGACAATGGAGAAAGAATCTGCATTCAGATTGTTTTGCAAATACCTATTTATTGCTCCAAAATAAGGAAACTGAAATTGGAAATCTCAGATGATGCAGCATTAGTGTGGATTAAATAGGAAAGTAAATCCGGAATTCCAATTCCCAGAACAGAACTCAAAGAAAAGTCCTTGGTCCTATATCAAAAGATTGGTGATGAATGTTTCGGTTAAAAATAGACCGCTTTTTCTATCATTTGACCATTTACTGGTTCTGATTGTGTCAGATTAAGGGATGTTTACCCTTTGGGCATTAGTCAAACCTTTACTCTTAAGAACTAGAAGGGCAAATAGGTATCATCTTGAGTCCCACCTCTCATGGACTGCTTATTGTGGCTTGAAGTACTAGGTTGACAATGGATTGGGCTGTTTCAGAGCCCAGAATAAAAGAGGTCTGTCATGACTTAGCTTCCTACTTGTAGACCCTGCTTTACGTAAGATTATTTAGCCCATTCGCTTGATAATAATGTGGCTTGAGATAGTAGTTAATAATGATATAAAATCATCATGATTAAGAAGACATTTAAAAGTTTAGGACCTAGAATGTTATAAACAAGATTGTATCACCGTAAATATGCAAATAATTTATCTTTATTTTTTACTTCGGTTTTGTGTGTTTTAAAATGTATAAAATTCAGTAGCATATGTTAATTATTTATAAATAATTAGAATGAATGTATGCCAAACTACATAGCTTAGAGCTCAAAAATTCATGAAGAGTTTATAGTAAAATAATGGACGTTCATAATAAATGACCCTGAGTTAGACAGAGCCTGACAGTAATCTAGTTTTTATTTGAGCTCAATCATGATGTCTATAGGACATTTCCTCAGTAGGTGCTAGAAAATACCAACTAGCTCATAAATGTTTTGTGCCAGAAAGCCTTGGTGCTTGGTGCTCACTGTCTTGAACCCCAAAAGGCTGGTGGAATATCGTATGTTGATATAGCTGTCTATAATTCCAGTTATAAGTGTGTGGTGTGTTTAATAAGTATTATTTTAATTCCTAGGAATTAAAATAGGAATTATTTTAATTCCTATTATTTAATTCCTACAGCTCAACTGTCTGAAAGTTACATAGCAGCACTGAAGTTATTTAGTGTGGCCTTGGAGTTGGTAATGAGCACAAATGAGGGTTCTAGTCAATTAAAGATAAAATCAGAGAGGAGCAAATTTCAAGGGATTAAATTCTTTCTGTATTTATTCAGTGTATTTGCTTAGTTATCTTTTTAGTGTTACTGACTTAATTCACCTTTTTGGTGTACGAAGAAAAGCTCTTGCATTTCTTTGTTTGGCATCAGCTTGTACTCCTGCAGAAAAATGCACTCTACGCTTGCACACGGTGGGAGTTGCCCTGGTCAGTGTTCCGAGTCGCCACTCTGACAGCGTTGTGAAAAACCACTTGTATATTTGCAAAAAAGATTCTTGGAAAATAATGTGCTGTGACTCAGCAATTGAGAAGACTGGGTAAACTCCGTAGAATATAAATTCTGAAGAGATAAGGTTTAATAAGTTTTGATTGAAATTGTTTCAAAACCAATTAGGTATTTCTCTTTATTGTATTAAACAATATATAGCATATAAGTTTATACCATTCTTAACAGCTCCTGATGATAGATTATGAACCTGCTATACTGGGCCCTATTGCAGTAGTATTTGTATGAGTTGAGTTGAATGGGGGTGAGTGCCTCCTTTATGCAAATTCATCTCTTTTGAGTCTCATTCTGTTCATTGTGTCAACCTTTTAGGAATGTTGTAAAGATTCAGTGCCTCACGTACTACACGCTCAAAACTTGCTGCTGTTTGTGACAGCAGTTGCTTAGGAGGAGAAAGATACTCACTGGTTGGGACCTTAAAGACATAAATAGTATTTCATACATGTAAAATTTGGTATGGGAAATCTTTTAAACTGGATTTGTTTTAAGACACACTGAATATTTTACTTTCCTTTTTCTTAGCATCAGCAACAGCAATTTGTGATTGGCAGTACCAGACATTCAGTTGTACATCCCCACATCAATGCACTGCCAATGGTAAGAATTCCAACTACTCTTTTTGTCAGAGCTTGTTTTAATTTCTGTTTTTATTATTCTCTTATTTTTAAGAATCTGTTAAGAATTTTGAAAGTTTTTCACAGTTTGACAAAATACATGTGTTCTCAAACTGAAGAAATGTTTTTAAAAAACGTAATTTTTAAGGTACTTAAAATAATGTTTGATTATTTGGTGTTGTTTTAAAAAAGGCAAAACCTCTAATTTGAAGATTTCTATTATCTTGGCTATGGCTATCAGAATGAAAAGTGTTACTATACAGTTAAGATCTTATATTTTAACATGTGGACTATATTTTGTGAATAAAATTTTCTCATTAAACTTAACTTAGAGTGGCAGTAATGGCTCTTGTGTTTTTGTCCATCATCTTACTAAAATAATCATATTGGATTTCTCCTAATATTTATAGTTAATGGGCAGTTAAATGGCTAAAATACTACCTGTCTTTAGTTAGTGGATAATTTTCAGGAGAACCATTCTTATTTATTTAACAAGGTCATTTAGAATCCTTTCTCTGTGGAATGAAAATGTCCACTATGTTATAGAGCAGCAAGACCACTGGACTCTGTGGGGATTGGGAGTTGCTCTCTGCTGCATATGTCTTGGATGACTTTTGGCAAGTACTTTTGTAAAATTTGGTGATAGAATTGGACTAAATTTCTAATGTTTATTCTAGCTATAGGCTAAGTGATCTCATCACTGTTCATTAGAATTCAGAATGGTTTTTTACCTTACAAAAAGTAATTCCTTATATAAATGGTATGGCCCTGTATTTGGGGCATCAATAAATAGCAGGAGAATGAGTTTTTATTTTTTTTGTTTTTTTAAAGAATTAATTGCTTAACAACAGTGTTTTCTATAGTGCATTATCAAAAATTTTAATTATTTTTACTTAAATTTTTATTTTAAATATTAAATCAGGGAGCTATAGAAGCTAAGGTTTATAGAATTTGGTGGGAAATTATAGATACATCAGTCTAAAATAAAAAGTAGTAAAAATTAACTAGAACCAGGATGAGTGAGTGAGATGGGAAAGTTATCTGTGAAAATATTCCTAGGAAATGATTCATTTTAAAGATGAACTTGTCAGTATTTCAATAAGATTTCCTCTGCCTAAACTATCTTCTGAATTCTTACTGCTGAAAAGAAAACGACCTCTCCCCCTCTCCAGCCTCCTTTTCTTCTCCCTTCCTCCTTCCCCCCAGTAGTTAATGGGGAATGTTGGGGAAAATAAGGATTTTTGTTCTGGCTTTACCTAGCACGAAGGATGACACCGTTCTTCATTAATACATGAAAATACTTGCTGGGTTCTTTATGGTACCTGGGTGACCATTAACCATCATTAAATCTTTTGTTTCTTCTGGAGCACTACACTTCCTCACGTAAGCAGCTCATCTTAGGCATTTTGAGTATCTGGCTTTTTTGAAGTTCACGTTTGAAACCTGTGCATTTTTCTTGGTTGTTGGAGTCTTAGCTATTTGTGGCACGTTTCCCCTGAGAAGTGAGTTGCACAGGCCTGTTGGGTGTCTGAGAGCCACGTGCCATGCCACTGGCTCTCTCTTCTAAGTGCCTGTCCTCAGGTGACTTTGTAATATGCCACTCACATAGCCTGCATGTCGTTTTGTTTTGTTTCAGGAGCAGCTTGTAGACTGTATTTTAAATCAGATTATCTCAAACACATTTGCCATCACAAATGTTTATGTTAGTGTTAATTCTGTATACGTGTTAGAGTGAAAGATGAAGAAGGTCAAGATTACACAAATTTGCTTATAGCCTAGCTGTGGACATCAAAGCCATTTCTACACATTTGTAATTTGTGCTAGTAAGTTTATAGATACTGGGTTCAAAATGGTGGTTTTCCCATGAGCCTGAGCAATGTAGTAGTGTTCGGGGTTAAATCTGTGCTGTGTACTATCTCACGTGTTTTTCTCTGGAAATGCCATAAGGGAATGCTTTGTGAAAAGTCACCTCTGCCACCCCCCCACACCCACTTCAACTTTGTTTTTCATATAAGAACCATGAATATTCTTTTTTTTGCCTCACTCTTCATTTGCCTAAGTGCAAGTTATTTTAACTCTCATAGCACCTTAAGTCACCATGATTTACAGCTACTTTTCAGTATAAATGTTTCATGCTACTTTCTGTAATTATCTTATTGCATTAATAGAACCCAGTGACCAGTAGGTATATATTATTATTCAGTGTGAAAAATTTTAGATGTACACTAGAGAGAATGGCATGATGAACTCTCACCCAGCTGCAGCATCACCAGCTTTGCTTCCTGTAACCACTTTGCTCCCATGTTGTTATGCCTCTTTCTTCCCCACCCCCACCCCCATTTATTTTGGAGCCAGTACGTATGTCACATGATTACATTAATGAATATTTCAGTAGGTATCGATGGAAGATGTGGGCTTTTTTTTTTTTTTTTTTTTGGCGGTACGCGGGCCTCTCACTGTTGTGGCCTCTCCCGTTGCGGCGCACGGGCTCCGGACGCACAGGCTCAGCGGCCATGGCTCACAGGCCCAGCCGCTCCGCGGCATGTGGGACCTTCCCAGACCGGGGCACGAACCCGCGTCCCCCGCATCAGCAGGCGGACTCTCAACCACTGCGCCACCAGGGAAGCCCGATGTGGGCTTTTTAAAAGTATATACTACAGTACCATTATCCCACTTTAAAAATTGACAGTAATTTTTTTATTTGAAAAGGCATTTAAATATACTTTAAAAAATTATAGTAAAAAACACGTAATGTAAAATTTACCATGTTAACCATTTTTAAGTGTACAGTTAGTACACTTAAGTGTAGTGTTAACTATATTCACATTGTTGTACAACAGATCTCTAAAAACTTTTTATCTTGCAAAACTCTTTACTCTTTGAACAAAATCTCCTATTTCTTCCTCTCCTTAGCCGCCGTCAACAATCACTTTACATTTTGTTTTCATGAGTTTGACGTCTTTAAGTATCTTATATAAGTGGAATTATACTGTATTTGTCTTTTGTGACTGGCTTATTTAACTTAGAGTAATGTTCTCTAGGTTTGTGTTGTATCTTATGACAGGATTTTCTGCTCTTTAAAAGGTGGAATTTTTGTACATATATATCATTTTCTTTATTCATCTATCAATGAACATTTGGGTTACTTCCAACTTTGGCTGTGGTGACAAATGCTGCAGTGAACATGAAAGTGCAAATATCTCTTTAAGATCCTGCTTTCAATTCTTTTGGATAAATATCTAGAAGTGAGATTGCTGGGTCATATGATAATTCTAGTTTTAATTTTCTGAGGAAGCTCCATACACTTTTCCAAAGTGGCTGCACCATTTTACATTCCCAACACTAATGCACAGGGTTCTGATTTCTCTACATTCTTGCCAGTACCTGTTATTTTCTGTGAGAGTTTTTGGCTGTTGTGAGGGTTGGTTTGTTTCATTTTGGGGTAGTGAGCACTCTAATAATGGGTGTGAGGTGATGACAGTAATTTCTTAATATCACCATATATCCTTTTAGTTTGAGCTTTTACAGATTGACAACAAAGTCCATACATTACATTTGGTTGCTACGTACAGCTTATGCTTTACCTCTTTATTATATTTTCCTTTTTATTTGTCTTGCAGGGTTTCCTCGTTCTGTATTTTGTTAATTGCATCCCTGTAGTAAAATGCCTCTCTTTCCCTTGAATTTTTTAATTTAAAAGATTAATCTAATTCAGGTTTTTTTTTTTTTTGCATTATTTTGGGGTGGGGGTAGGATGGCAGAATATTTTTTAGGTGGTACTAAGTAATTCCATGAAGAGGCATATAATATTTGCTTGTCTCTGTTTGTGATATTAGGTGACCATTGATGATCATTGCCTAGATCATCTCTCATTATTTATTATCTGTAATATTTCTATAAAGAGAAACTTCCTTCATCAGATATTTGGTTACTCTGTGGCACAGTTTGCACCGGAAAGGCATACCAAATTCTTGATTCTTCCCTTTATTTACCAATTTTCTACATCTGTAACTCTATTTCTGTTTCGAAGATAAGTTTATTTTCCAATTTTCAAAGTGCTAAGTTGTTTCCTAGAATGCTGGTAAAAGTAGACCAACAAAGACTTTTTAAAAAGTGTCTCTGTGAGCTTGGGGATTTAAATATTTGATATGTTATTGCATTGTAGTTTTTATTCTTATTCTTAGGATACTCAGATTGTCTTGGCCAAAGGAGCCTTTTTAAATTGACTTCTGAATGTTTTTGACACAACTCTAGTGGTCTCTGCTAGCGTCCTTGCTTTTTGACATAACAAGATGTTCCTGAGCTCATCTTGCACATGTTCTTCCTTAGTCCCCAAATCAGCTGTGTCTCCAGAAAGTCCAGTTCCTTTTAGTGAAAGCAGTATGTAGAGCCACAGTCTAGTGCTAAGGGTATTCGTTGTTTCTGGATGTCTGGTATGTCTGTGATATATCTGATAAAAATGTTGGATTTTAATTTTTCAAACTTAAATTCTTTGATTTCAATATTTCCGTCCTTTCTCATGCTGAAAAATCTTTTTCTAATGGTATTTATATAAACTTGTTTCTTTTGTATATTTATATTATGTATAATGTTATATATATTTAACATATAAATGTATAAAACAATATATTATTTAAAGGTATAAAATATAGAATATGTAAAATGTAAATATGTAAATATATAAAATAAATATGAAATTATTGTACATAATATAATTTGTATCTTTATAAATATATTTTTATATATTTAAACCAGTACCACCAATATGATTACTGAAAACTGCTTTTTCTTTGGCCCATGACCCACTGGGGGTTTACATTCACAGTACTTTGAAGTACTCAAAGTAAATCCACTTCTATGATTTTTCTACCAACTTAGTACAGAATCAGGTCCATTTGTTTCATCGTATTTTTAATTTTTAGGATTTTAAAATATTGATTTAATCTTATAATTTTATAGAAAACATTGATATTACTTCAAAGTGAAGTATGTACTTAGTTTCTTCTTCCCCTTATAGGTAACCAAGTTTAACTAGGTTGCTACTTTTAAAAATAAGCAAACCTATGTGTATATATATACACTGAACATTTTGGAGATCACCTTATAGTAGTGTATAGAGTTAGTCCTCATTCTTTTTAATAGCTGTGGAGTAGTCCATTACATAGATGTAGCTTAGCTGTTTCACGAATGGCAGTTTTAGGTATGAGCATAAATGTTCATGTAATTTTGAGGCAGTTTGCCAAATTCTTTTCTGTAGGTTTTATGCCATCTTATATTATTTCCAGTAATGTATGAGGTGTCTGTTTTCCCACTTGTAAACAGTGTATAGTCAGAACTTTTTGGATATATACATATTTAATCTGATAGTTGAGAAATGG